>NW_027507784.1:295359563-295374563 GCF_037356315.1 Lithobates pipiens | reverse complement strand
CGATGACGTCACTCCCGCGCATGCGCACGGGAGCCGCCACTAACGGCATATTGCCATTAGCAGCGGCATGCTGCTAACGGCGATAGTGTGCCTGCGTGCTGTTGTCTACGGTGCATGCGCTGTAGATAGCTGTGACTGTCTCTTAGTAAATATCTCCTAAACCGTGTAGGTTTAAGAGATAATTCTTGGAACTACAGGTAAGCCTTAATCTATGCTTCCCTGTAGGTCAAAGTGGTTTGTAAGGGTTTACAACCACTTTAAAGTAACGCAGTGCCATATCGCAAAAAATGGCCTGGTTATGAAGGGGGGTAAAACCTTCCGGGGCTGAAATAATTAAACCACCCCAATTACCGTGACGAATAGGGATCAGTCACGTACAGAAAGCAATGTTTTATATTTTAAAGGATTGGTTCACGCTTTCAGAAAAAAAAATTGATTTGTCAACGTTGGAATTGTACCAAGCCATCCTGGAAGACCTAAAGAAGGGGGAAGGAGGAGTAGGGATTTCAAATGCCTGGACCACTACGCCGGCTGCATGGACACCGGCAGCTCACCACCCATGGAAGTACAGCGGGGATGGGGAGGCTGCAAGGCATTAGTTCACCTTTTTATTTTTCTAAAAGGATGAACTTACACTTAAAATCGGTTGACTCAGACTAACAGGAGGACAAGGAACAAAAACAGAAAAACAGAACCAAGTAGAGCGCAAGTATGTACTCATCAGAAAAAAAAAAAAATAGCTCCATATACAATTAGATTTTACTATATAGAAGCAAGGATTTCAAACACACACACTGAATGTTCTTACAGTTATTAAAATACTCAAGGTTCCCTCAAGCATCATGCCCCATCTAGTGGCTTGTAGTCGTCATTGGAGGGACTTCCCTTGAAGTAGGACTATAGGCCGCGGTATGACAGTACCAAACCCAGTTATTGTGTGATGTAGAAGCCTCAAACTAAACAAAAGACTTCCTTTACCTTCCCTGGCTGAGCCAAATCCTCATCTGTGTCTCACAAACCCAGGCGGTGCATTTCATCCAGAAAGCAGTGAGCAGGACTATGTGTGGCAATGTGCCGATTGACAAGCTGCAGGCCTGTAAATCAGCAGCGACAATACGGATAGCAACTCCCGCTAACATTTTTCATCACACCTTGGTGCAAACGGCACAGCCTACATGGCAGTGGCAACACTGAATTCAGGAGCATCACTGCCACACCATCAAAAGAAAGCTGTATTAGGTGACCATCACCGCCGGGATTAACAGATATTTGTGGGGCTTTGCAAAGGGACAAAAAAATAAAAATAAAAAAAGGCAAGTGCAAATATATTTTAAATTCTTTTTTTTCCAAATGAGAGACCAGAGTTCTACTTTAACAAAAAAAACTGTCATATTCTTGTTTCAGACACTGGGCAGGGGAGGGGAATAAGTCACTTCTAGGGTCCTTACAAGACCAGATGGCAGCCTTGCAAACTTGGACTTCCGAAGCCTGGTGTCAAAATGCCCATAAAGCTCCAAGTAGAATGGCAACACTCCTAAAAATACCTTACAACATTAGCTTAAGAAATACTGGGGGTTATTTATGAAAGGCAAATCCACTTTGCACTGCAGGTGCAAGGTGCACTTGGAAGTTCAGTCGCTGTAAATCAGAGGGGTATATCTGAAATGAGGGGAAGCTCTGCTGATTTATCATCCAATCATGTGCAAGCTAAAACGCTGTTTTTTTTTAATTTTCCTTGCATGTCCCCATCGGATCTACAGCGACTTTACTTCCAAGTGCACTTTGCACTTGTGCAGAGTTGATTTGCCTTTCATAAATAACCCCCACAGTGCACCTGAAAAGTATTCACAGCGCTTCACCTTTTTTCCACATTTTATGTTATGTTACAGTCTTATTCCAAAATGGATTAAATTAATTATGTTCCTCAAAATTCTAACAATACCCCATGACAACAAAAATAAGTTTTGCTTGAAATCTTTGCAAACTCAATTCTGACTAGTCTACCAGTTCCTGCCGCTGAAAAACATCCCGACAGCATGATGCTGCCACCACCATGATTCACTGTAGAGATGGCATTGGCCAGGTGACAGGGGTTGCCTGGTTTCCTCCAAACATGATGCTTGCCCATTCTGGTCAAAAAGTTTAATCTTTGTTTCATCAAACCAGAGAATTTTGTTTCTCATGTTCTGATAGTCCTTCAGGTGCATTTTGGCAAAATCCAGGTGGGCTGTCAGGTGCTTTTTACCGAGGAGTGGCTTCCATCCTGATTGGTGGAGTGCTGCAGAGATGGTTGTTCTTCTGGTAAGCTCTCCTCTCGCTACAGAGGAATGCTGTAGCTCTGTCAGGGTGACCATCGGTTCTTGGTCACCTCCCTGACTAAGGCCCTTCGACCCTGATCACTCAGTTTGGCCAGGCAGCCCGCTTTAGGAAGAGTCCTGGTGGTTCCAAACTTCTTCCATTCACGAATAATGGAGGTCACTGTGCTCATTGAGAACTTCAATGCTGCAGAAATATTTCTGTACCCTCTCAGATCTGTGCCGATACAATCCTGTCTCGGAGATCTACAAACAATTCCTTGGATTTCATGGCTTGGATTGTGCTCTGACATGCACGGTTAACTGTGGGACCTTACAGTATCTCACAAATGTGAGTACACCGCTCACATTTTTTGTAATAATTTTATTATATATTTTCATGTGATAGACACTGAAGAAATTACAATTTGCTACAATGTAAATTAGTGAGTGTACAGCTTGTATAACAGTGTAAATTTGCTGTCCCCTCAAAATAACTCAACACACAGCCATTAATGTCTAAGCCACTGGAAACCAAAGGGAGTACAATGTATAGCAAAAATGTCCAGATTGGGCCCAAAGTGTCAATATTGTGTGTGGTCACCATTATTTTCCAGCACTGCTTTAACCCTCTTGGCATGGAGTTCACCAGAGCTTCACAGGTTGTCACTGGAGTCCTCTTCCACTCCTCCATCTTCCATTTGAGGATGCCCCACAGATGCTTAATAGGGTTTAGGTCTGGAGACATGCTTGGCCAGTCCATCACCTTTACCCTCAGTTTCTTTAGCAAGGCAGTGGTCATCTTGGAGGTGTGTTTGGGGTCGTTATGTTGGAATACTGCCCTACGGCCCAGTCTCCAAAAGGGGGGGGTGGGATCATGCTCTGCTTTAGTATGTCACAGTACATGTTGGCATTCATGGTTCCCTCAATGAACTGTAGCTCCCTAGTATTGGCAGCACTCATGTGGCCCCAGACCATGACACTACCATCAACATGCTTGACTGTAAGCAAGACACACTTGTCTGTACTCCTCACCTGGTTGCCGCCACACATGCCTGACAGCATCTGAACCAAAGTTCATCTTGGTCTCATCAGACCACAGGACATGGTTCCAGTAATCCATGTCCTTAGTCTGCTTGTTTTCAGCAAACTGTTTGTGGGCTTTCCTGTGCATCATCTTTAGAAGAGGCTTCCTTCTGGATTGACAGCCATGCAGACCAATTTCATGCAGTGTGCGGCGTATGGTCTGAGCACCAACAGGCTGACCCCCCCCCACCCCCCACCCCTTCAACCTCTGCAGCAATGCTGGCAACACTCATACGTCTATTTCCCAAAGAAAACCTCTGGATATGACGCTGAGTACATGCACGCAACTTCTTTGATCGACACTGGCAAGGTCTGCTCTGAGTGAAACCTGTCCAGTTCTTTGCCATGAGGTGCCATGTTGAACTTCCAGTGACCAGTAAGAGTGAGAGCGATAACATCAAGGCTAGGTCTCCTCCAGGCCTGTCCGTCATGCAGCTGACGTGAGACGCAGAGGTGAGGGGAGGAGCCGGAAGATGCCGGGCGCGAGCGAGTGCAGCGGTCGCGTGGAGCAGTGAGGACGTGGGGAAAGATCAGGGGAGGAGGGGGTTGGGCACTGAGAGCCCGCTCATGTCTGGCATGTCCGGCAGGCTGCCCCTCGTTCTCCTGCGAGCCTCCTAAGACCCCGCAGGCGTGTCCCCCCCCGCATGCCACCTCAACCCCAGGCAAGCCTCCTGCGAAGCCCGGTGACAGGAAAGACGGACTGCTGGAACTGGAAGGGGATAGGAGAGCAAGGCAGCGAGACCTGGAGTATACAGGCTGATTGCGGGGTAAGCGTATTCACTTACAACTATACCCCCAGAGATGTTGAGCAAAGTCCGACCACCCCGATCTGAGGTATTGAGCATATCCGGTATGCAAGAGGACAATCATTACTATATCTAAACGGTAATAGACTCTCTTTTATTCTCCCTCCCTCCGCCTTATGCTGTTAAAAGACGTTTGAAACAGTGAACCAATATCTGGTGGTAGGAAAAGCTTGCAAAAAGATGAAGACTGTGCCATGATACCGTAAAAAAAAATTCTGTGAGTGGAAACAGATTATTGGGAAGATTACTGTTCTCCCTTGTTTTTTTTCTTCTCTGTGCACATAAGGATAAAAACCTTTCTTGAGCTAACAGCAAACATTAATAAGTGATATATACGGATGGACTATATGCCGTACCTATGGCGAATAGGTGAATTGTAATAATCAATGACTGTCCGTGTTATCTCTGGTGGCTTGCAACATCAGATAAACGTTAAAAACCCTCCCCCCCATCCCCTTCTCTCTTGGCGATATTAAACGTCAGGCAGATAGTGTTTTTACAAGAGACACATCTCACCCAGGAAACTTATATTAAAATTCATTCAATAGATTTTGCTATGTGGTACTACAGCGACTCTCCCATAAGGGGGGCAAAGGGGGTGGCTGTGGGGTTTTCGAAGAAAATGAAATTTACGGTTATTGAAAGAGTGATAGAGCCAGAAGGGCGATTTTCATTTCTAAAAGGAAGGATGGGGAAGAGAATCTATACTCTGGCGAACCTTTACTGCCCAAATAAAAACCCAATCCGTTTCCTGAGGCAGATACTGCATAGACTAGAAGAGTTTAAGGCGGAGGAACTTATTTTGGCGGGGGATTTAAACTTTAGTCTGGACTCCTCGATAGATAGTACGTCCCGGGTGCGGGGGGACAAGTAGGATACAACTAAAAGTGATAAAAGGCAAACTACATCAATCTCAAATTGTAGATATATGGCGAGTGAAACACGCCAAAATCAAAGATTATACCTTCTTCTCCCCTGCACATAGGACCTACTCTAGACTGGACTACATATTTGTAGACCATCGAATGATAGAACAAGTAAGATGTAAATATAGAAGCAATATCCATTTCTGATCACGCTCCGGTCTCGATGAGGTTGAGGACTCCGGATATTCAAAGAGTGCCATTTACTTAGCGATTGAATGAAAGTGTGCTACAAGAGAAGGAGCTGGGGGAAGAAGTCCGGAAAGAGATAGAACATTATTTCTTGACAAACGATAATGGGGAAGTCTCGGCTGCTTCCCTTTGGGAAGTGCATAAGGTATACATTAGAGGGATCCTCATCTCCATCGGGACACGGAAGAAAAGAGAGAAGGAAAAAAAAAAAAAAAACATTAAGAATCTTAGTAGAAATGACAAGACTTGATCAAGTTCATAAAAGCCGGGGGGGCCAAACACAGGAGGTCTACCATGCATTAATAAGTAAAAGAGTAGAACTTAATGATTATATGGAGTATGAATCCAGAAAGGAGATAAATGGAATTAAGTGTGAGAAACATTATTGGGGAGATAAATCAAGTAAACATCTGTCCAGATTATTGAAGAAAAAAAGAGAAGTAAAAAGAGGTAAAATTTTGAAACTGACTCATATTTCATCAATAGATGCCAGGATGGCAGAAACAAATTATTATATAAATGTCTGGCAAGATGTACTTTACTCCAGATAGAATTAAGCATTTGCAGCAAGAAGGAGCCTCAGAGTGTTGAGAGGATGTGGAGATAAAGGCACTATGTATCATATCTGGTGGGAGTGCCCTACCATTAGAAAATATTGGGGGGGGGGGGGGGGGGGAGATAATAGAGCTTATAGAATTACTCTCTCATGGGAAAATCTCGGAGGACCCATGGACATGCTCGCAAGGAATTTGCAACAATAGCAAAAGGAATATTGGGACTTTATATGAAGCATAGCTAAGAACAAAAAAAAAAAAAAAAAAAAAATTAAAATCACATGATCATGGGCTCCAAAAATAAACATTAAATCTGAAAAATAACATGATAATATGATTCAATAAGATCTCAGCAATTTATTGTTACATGATAATGACATAATTCATAACAAGAACACATCATAATTTTTTTTTGGTCACCAGTTTTTCACTGGGTTTTTTTTTGTTAGTGCTGGCACACGTATAGGTTTTATACACTTATTATTCACTCTCTCCACAGAACATTCACGGCTATTGGTAACTACACCCCATCATTAAATAGTCACTATTGGTGTTCCTCATGCTGCTGCCCTGTGCCTTGATGTGGCCTCATTTGTGCGGCCTCAGCTACGGGGGAGGCTTCGATTCCCTTATGGCATCATCTACCTTGAACATTATCTTTATACCTTTATGTAATTATAGGTAAGAGCGTATAGCATATTCTTACCTTCTCTTCTGTTTTTGTCCAGCAACTGTTCACCTGGTAATTCTCTACTTTTTATCATAGATCGTTGCACCCGTTTTATTGCTCTTGATGAGTGGGAGCCCCCACGAAACACGTAGAGCCTTAGCCTTATGCTACATCTTTAACATCATGCGATCTTGAGACTCCGAATTAGTGATATTAATTTATCATTTTTATTCTTATTTATTCATTTCATTTATTTATTTCACTTTATATTTTTTTAGGGATTACATGATTGTCGTTTATGAAATAGTACAATTACATTACCGTGTACCAATATCTCTATTACCCATAGATTGGCTTTATACTTTATTATTATCAACTTAATCATGTTGTTCATGAATTGTTATTACTTTATTATTTTGTATTAAGACAATTATTATATTATTATTTTTTATTTCTTGTTATAAATTGTTATTATCATGTAACAAATTGCTGAGCTCTTATTGAATCATATTATCATGTTATTTTTCTGATTTAATGTTTATTTTTGGAGCCCATGATCACGTGATTTAAATTTTTTATGTTCTTAGCTATGCTTCATATAAAGTCCCAATATTCCTTTTGCCATTGTTGCAAATTCCTTGCATACAAGTCCCATTAACCCTGTCCTCTTTTTTCGCCATGGACATGCTTGTTCCACGGGACTGACGTACCAATAAGACAATATAAAGTTTCGCTTACTCCAACCTTGCTCAATGTAGCAAAGAACCTAATCCCCCAAAAAAATGGCAGGATACAGAAAGCCCAAAAAGTTGAGACTGGATAATTGGTGTAAATAGGATACAAAAATTAGAGAGGGAAAAGAATGGCGGGGACGACATATTAGGAGAAGGTGATCGGAAACAAAAATGCAAAGAATAGGATAAGTTTACAAAACTCCTTTCGGTATATGAATGAATTTATTAAATGATCAGAAAAGAAGTTCGGATTAAGAAGTAAATATAGGAGATTAAGGGAATTGAAGAGGAAAAGCTGTGCCTTGATTAACAAGTATATTTGGTGCAAGAAAGGGGGGGGGAGCGGGAGGTAGAGTAATTAGATTTGTGTATTATGTACAATTATGTATGATGCAAGTTGGAAAAATAAAAGAATTAAAAAAAAAAAAAAAAAAAAGAGTGATGACATCAAAATTTAACACACCTGCTCCCCATTCACACCTGAGACCTTGTAACACTAATAAGTCACATGGCACCGGGGAGGGAAAATGGCTAATTGGGCCCAATTTTTACATTTTCAATTAGGCCCCTAATACTGGGGCGGTGGGTCCGTTGGCGCTTTACCATCGTATTTGCGGGGGTATTCAGATGCTAGCAGGGCGCTTTTAACCCCCACTAGTGCCTGAAAAAGGGTTAAAACCACCCGCAAAGCGCTGCTACTGCAGCGTTTTGCCGGTGGTGTAGCCACGCTGATTTCAATGGGCAGGAGCGGTATACACACCGCTCCTTCACTGCTCCAAAGATGCTAGTAGGACTTTTTTTTTTTTTTTTTTTTTTTTTTTTTACGTCCTGCCAGCGCACCTCCCATGTGTGAAAGCCCTCAGGCTTTCACATTGGAGTGAATGGAGTGGCTCTTTCAGGGCACTTTTGTAAGATAATGTATATAGACAGGCGAGTGCCTTTCCAGGTCATGTCCAATCAACTGATTTTACCACAGGTGGACTTGAATCAAGGTGTAGCAACATCTCAAGGATGATCAGTGGAAACAGGAAGCACCTGAGCTCAATTTCGAGTGTCATGGCAAAGGCCGTGAATACTTATGTACATGTGTTTTTTTTATTTTTAATACATTTGAAAAGATTTCAAACAAACTTCCTTCTTTCATCTTGTCATTATGGGGTATCGTTTGCAGAATTTTAAGGAAAATAATGAATTTAATCCATTTCGGAATAAGGCTGTAACAGAACATGTGAAAAAAGTGAAATGCTGTGAATACTTTCTGGATGCACTGCAAGTAGATATATCCATCAAGAAATGGCAGATTTGGAAGCTGCAGGACCCCTCTCCTTGGGCTTTCGGGAAGCACATAGAAGCGAATCCCAGAAGTAGACTTCAGATAGATCTTGAAAGCATACACCTTGTCCCCCTGTGTCAAAGGCTTAGGACAGAAGGAAGAGGACACAATGTACCAATTAAAAACGGAGTTCCGCCCTAAAGTGGAACTTCCGCTCATCGGAACCCTCCCTCCCTCCGGTGTCACATTTAGCACCTTTCAGGGGGAAGGGGGGTGCAGATACCTATAAATTTATTTTAGGAAAAAAGGAGAAGGGGAAAAGGGGCGCAAGTTTATCCACTAATAATGGGTCACTTTTATTTGACCACAATTAAGTTCTTAATTAAGGTATTGGTGCCGTAACCAAATAGCATATGGGAAAAAGAAAAAAAAAACTGTTTGAAAAGACTCAAACTGCAAAAGAGGTTACTTTTGGGCACCAAGAAATAATTCAAGATAGAGTTAATTCGTACAAAAAAAATATTATATTTTTATATATTAAGTTACAATATTAACCATAATTAAATTACTAAAAGACCAAGAGGCAATTCATAAAGAATACCCATATTTAAATAGACAGTACATATATTGAGAAAGACAAACTACCAACAGGACATACATAAATAACACATACAACAAACAGAAAGTGACGCTGGTCCGGACCAATTGCTGTTGGCTGCCATAATTAATCCAAGAGAAATACTCCAGTTTCTTTAAACATTTAATTAGCAGTCAACAGCAAGCTTAGGGGAGAAGGTAATTAAACCATAATTATTACTAACAGCCTGGTTTCTACCTAGTTTTGTGGCAGAATGTTCATTGACTAATAAGTATAAGGTGCAAGTCCATTCACCAACATTAGTGTAAACAAATTTCATATAGATAGATTTTTTCTTTTTTCCTCTTAGCCCCTGTACACACGGTCGGAGATTTCCACAACCAAATCCGTCGGATCTTGTCCGAAACTGTTGCATACACACGGTCGGACAAAGTTGGCGAAAAATCCGATCTTTCAGAACGTGATGACATAATTTAGTTACGATGGGACTACATTCAGGCTAGTAGGCAATAGCTTTGATGTAGGAATTTGATCTGAGCATGCGTGGCACTTGGTCCGATCAAAATTCTCTACACATGATCGGAGTATGTCCGATCAGCCCAGTTGGTCGGGAAATATTTCCAACATGTTGGAAAATTGGGTCAGACGGAATCAGTCCGATGCATACCACACACAGTCGGATTATCCGACGACACGGTCCGATAGGACACATTGCGACGAATTCTCCGACCGTGTGTACAAAGGCTTAGACCATGCTACTTTGTTTCAAAAGAATTTTTGTCCATACAGATATCTATTCTTCTAGATGGGCTAAGACCGAAGCCACTCAAGGTAAGTATGTTACAAGCCTACCGAATTTTTCAGACAGCGAGGTTATTCATTACGATTATATTTATGGACCCCGCGGTATCCCAATAGTATTTTGACTGATTTTAAAATGTTCAGATAGATGTACGTTACCACGGCTCTCCTGAGCACCGCTGTCTGATTCTCTGTGGAAATAAAGACAAAAAGTCCAGCCCTTCACCATTCACTCTGCGGGCGTATCATAGGCACTATAATTCAACGTATAGCCAAGTTCACTCAATGTGCCGCACACACAGGCCGACCGTACATTGGTCGTTTGTTTTCCGATGTAGATTGCTTTTGTCAGCACATGTGATCCTGTGTTATTGGGAATCCGCCTTATGTAACCCGCAAGAGCTGAGAAAGCGCCGGTCTTCCTCACAGGAGAAAAAAGTTTTGTAGCCGGGAAGAAAGGCACTCTGCTAGCCAAGCTGTGTCTTCTATCTCCAGCCTATGCAAGGCTCGTTCAGCGTCCTGGTGTAACGTCAATGCGTTTCGCTGGCTATTAGCGTAGCTTCATCTCGGACGATCATTGACACACAGTCACACGTCCTTTTATAGCAAGTTATCCAGGTTTGTTAATTTAGCAAATCAACTTTTACTTTTGCCTGTTTTTAATAAAGTAGTGAGTCCATTACGAAAATTCCTCAACTAAGGCTTACTCCTGTCAATTTTTTTATATCATTTTCAACAATTGGGAATTCTTAACAATTAAATAAAAGAATAGGATAAAGTGGCCAACAACTAGATAACGAAACTTTCACCGTGATTATTGCTTGTATTCAGGCAGTAGTCACCACTACCAGACAACACTGTGCTACATAAAACATACAGGAAAGAGATACAGAAAGAGAAAAATGGACAAAGGAATATATATATATATATATATATATATATATATATATATATATATATATATATATATATATATATATATATATATATATATATATATATATATATATATATATATATATATATATATATCTCCATCATAACTTCTGTGTTTTATTAATCTGAAAGGTTACATGTCGTGTATGCAAAAAAAATGGGCAACAGATTTTGATAGCCCCAAGTTGAGACACTAGTACAGTAAGCACAGGTCTCATGCATCTAAGAACACCTGCAAATTCAGCTCAGTGTTCAAGCCCCCAGGAGCGAGCGACTTTAAATCGATACACCCAGATACCTGTCTATGCCCTGAAGTGGGTGCAAATACCTGTCTTAGACTCCCACGGGAGTCTATGCTTCTTCCTGCTGGGACACACACACGAGTCCCAGAGACAGCGCGGACCATTCCCATTGCGCTGCGCGACTCACACATGCGCAGTAGGGAACCGGGAAGTGAAGCCACAACCCTTCACTTCCTGATTCCCTCACAGCAGCGGCAGCAGCTGAGAGGCGATCGATCGGCCTCGGCTGCTGACATCGCTGGACCCTGGGACAGGCAAGTGTCCATTTATTAAAAGTCAGCAGCTGTAGTATTTATAGGTGCTGGCTTTTAATAATTTTTTTTTCAAGTGGACTACCTCTTTAAGATAGAACAAAGACAACCTTAGGTATAAAAGGACAGCTGAAGCCGTAAAACCACCTCATCATAGTGGAAAGCCAGGAACAGGCAAAAGCAGCCAATTCAGAAACTTTAAGCCAAGGTATTGGCAACCAGAAATATACGTTTTGTATTGTGTGTCAGAAAGACTAAATGGATATCACAGATGGGTTCAAACTGAGATTTCTGCAATACCATAACTACCAAGTTGAGGTTCCAAAGAGTGAATGGAGTCTTAAAGGATAAGTTCACTTTTTAAAATAATAAATGCACTTTTTTTGCAGCTAAAAAATTTGCATTTTTTGTATTAGGAGCCGATAAAGCATTGCACCAGCAATCAGCAGATCACCGATGCCATGCAGGTCTCCTGCACACCATCAGTATATCTGCTCTCCCGACTTGTAGTTCATTCAGAAACAGAGCTGTGTGTCTGAATGAAGCGGGCATGTCAGTCGCGCCATTTTCAAACGGGGGGGGGGGGGGGGGGGGGTTCCGGGGGAGCGGGTGGCGGCTGCAGCACTGGGAACGTGTTACACCCATAACACCCTTTTACGAGGAAGAAAACACAATGGTACTCTGGGTAAACCTTCTAGAAGTCAAGTGGGTAAAGTGGTTCTATAGATGCCTGCAGTTTGGCTCTGGATGAGCCCGCACATCTGCCCAATAGCAAGTGCTTTCTATGGGAGCAGACACAGAAGAGCAGTGAAGAGTGTCAGTGGGGAGGGGAGAGGAGGAGAGGAGACACTCTGTGCAATACTTTTGTACAAAAGCAGGCAACTATAACATGTTATTTAAAAACATTTAAAATGGCTTTACAAATCACTTTTAGACTTCAATATCCCCTATAGCTGCAATTGAAGGTTCTAAGGCTGCTCCGAGCAAGAGGGTTTAAATAAATCTTCCAGGTGTCCAAAGGCATCCTTAAGACCCCTTTCACACTGGGGCGTTTTTCAGGTGCTTTAGTGTTAAAAAAAAGCGACTGTAAAGAGCTTGAAAGAAGCCTCATCTGCAATCCCAATGTGAAAGTCTGGGAGCTTTAAGAGCCCTTTCACACTGCCAGCGTCTGAAAAACGCTCATAAAGCGCCGCTTAAACTAGCGGCGATTTACCAGCGTTTTTTGAACGCTTTTAACCCTTGCTAGTGGCCAAATAAAGGGTTAAAAGCGCTCACAAAGCGCCGCCAAAAGAGCTTTGCAGGCGCTTCCCATTGATTTCAATGGGAAGGGGCGATTTAGGAGCGGTGTATTCACCGCTCCAAAAGCGCTGCAAAGAAGCTGCTTGCAGGACTTTTGACGCCCTGCCAGCACAGCGCCTCAGTGTGAAAGCCTTCGGGCTTTCACATTGGGATTGCAGTTGCAGCTTCTTTGAGGCGCTTTACAGCCATTTATTTTAATGCTAAAGCACCTGAAAAACACCATAGTGTGAAAGGGGTCTCAGTGTGAAAGCACTCAGGCTTTCACATTGGGAATTCAGATGCAGCTTCTTTCAGGCGCTTTTTTTGATGCTAAAGCGTCTGAAAAACGCCCCAGTGTGAAAAGGGTCTAAATACCAGGACCTCATCCACTGGGACCATGAGGGTCTTGTCCAGGTAGGAATGCAGATATATCACCCACAGGCATATTTAATTGCTTAGCTAACTCACTTTCCATGGGGTACTGCTGGGCAAATGTTTTGGCAGAATGAACACGTTTTCAGGATAAGTCAGTCCATGTACAACACCTACTTTATACAAGGATGTACAGGGAAAGATGGAAAGATTGGAAAGGGATAGAGAACTCTGGAAGTGGTAGTTTTTAATTGGTCTCAGCAACGTCCGAGAGAAAAGTCCATATAGCCCTTTTGGGTTTGGGATAACACCTGACCCTGCGAATCCTCAAGAGCAGAGTCCTCTGAAGAGGAATGCTCAGCTTCTTCCCATGGCACCCCTTCCTTTGGTGGGTTCCCAGTAACCTCCTTCTCTGTTAAGAAAAATGGGAACATTTCCATTTGAAACCAAGATGTCCTAATATGGAAGGCATTCCGGAAACCTGAAGATGTAACCCAGTAATAGCAGATAAAAATTCCTCCTTTGACACCAGGGAACTGAAGGAAGGTCCCCCAGGGGTAGCATTCCCATTCAGCTAAGAGAAGTTGGTGCAGAATCAGAAAGACTCCTATGCTGGTATCCACAGAACCATACAGACAAAATGCCCCACTAAGTCCTGCCTTTCTTGTGTCAGTGAGCCCTTTCCTTAAATCAGCAAATAAGCCCTTAATGAGTGATCATCCGCCCTGCAGGCAGATGTAGGTATAGTGGCCAGTAGCCAACTCCACTGACCTGAACATCACACTTCATTGCGATCACAAACAGCTGGGAGCATTGGCACCCAGACCTCCTTTATGGCGCTCAGGAGCACAGTAATATAAACAGTGCATTAAGGGGGAGGGGGCATGGTACTGTAGGCACCTTCCTCCATGTGTTCCTTTCCCTGGGTACCAGCGCTGATAGGACCAACACTGAGGCACTCGCTAATTCACGCCTCAGGCTCCACCCCATCCAAGGAGGAAAACTTCACTCATCATGGTGTCACCACAAGGACTTGGGATGAAAGATGAAGAAGAAGATGAAGAAGATGAAGAAGAAGAATTTTTGGTTACCTGGTCTGTTGGTATCTTGGTCTCCATTGATATGGCCTCCCGTAGGAGCACCACATTTCCAGACAGAGGTACAGCAACGCCAATGCGCATACAATGCGAGCATTTCCCCTGATAGACCACGGTCACATAAAGGGGCCTACCAAATAAAATACAAAATTTTTAGTAGAGAAAACAACTGATCATATATTTGAAAAGTCACAAAAAAAAAATAAAAAATACAACATGGAACATAAAACATGTATTGGACATTGCTGCTGTACTATGCTATTTTACCTAACATTTATCAAGCCATTAAAGCGAATTTAAAGCTTACCTTTGTACACTCTCTCCCTCCCCCCCCCCCCCCCCCCTAATTCCAGCTCCCCTATGCACGGATATAGCATACATGTACTTTTTTTGCAAAAATATCTAAGCTTTCCATTAAATCTACAGTCACATACTTTTCTTGTCCAAATCCATGTTTCCAGACGTCTCCATTAGTAATGTCTTCTTCCTGATCAGACTTCAGGTAATGACACAGGAAGGAGTTGACCAGCTGACCTCATTAGCACACACCCTGCATCATCCACCCACCCATTCCCAGCTGCACATTTTTTTTAAATGAAATCAGTGATCAACCTTCTCACTAAATATACAGATTGCATAGTGTATGACCATCTTTATACAAGTACATAGGAGGGAGTGGACAGAAACACTCCGCTCTCATGTCCAGTTCACAACTCTTGAGCTTGGTGCGTTTTTTGGTACAGCGCATTTCTGAAATGGAAGGAAACGCACAGATGTGAATGCCTCATTGTTCGTGTTATCGCATCAATTTCACTTTCAGGCCCCATTCACAT